>NC_079453.1:6344966-6387466 GCF_903798145.1 Danio aesculapii
TAATAATAATAATAATAATAATAATAATAATAATAATAATAATAATAATATATAAATAAATAAATTAGAGAATATTGAATATTAAATGATAGTGGTACATCAGCACAATGCACTGGTGGATTGTAGGACTCCAAAGCTACAGCAGAGACTTAGCTTTATTAAATGTACAGTTTTTATATGACAGAATATTAATCTTATTCAACTTATGTTTGTATAGTGAACATTTGCTTCCTGTATATCAGGGGTGGCTAAACTAGGTCCTGGAGGGCCGGTGTCCTGCAGAGTTTATTTCCAAACCAGCAATTCAAGCTATTTCTAGGCATACTAGAAACTTCCAAGAAGGTGTTTTAAAGAAAGTTGGAGCTAAATGATGCAGGACACCGGCCCTCCATGACCGAGTTTGGGCCCCCCCGCTGTATATCATTAATTGCTGTAGACAGTTTCTATGGCCGGTATATGGAAAATTAGGTGGTTTTCGGCTTTCAGATATGAAAGCATCATAATGGAAATCAAACGAAAGTCAAAGTAAAACATGCTTCGGTAAACACCTTCAAAATCAACATGTATAGTTTTTATTGCATTATACAATTATACAATTACATAATTATATAATTGTGTTGACATCACAGATAAGACAAAAACTAAACCAATGTTACTCATGACAGCACTTTTAGCATGTGACATACATTTATATAACTATGCCAACAATATACATAGTTGAAAAGCAGCACTAGAGGAATTATAATGGCTAATAATACTCAAACATTGAGCAATTTTAGGGCAGGATAACAATTTATGGAAAACAAATACTTATAATTTGAGATGTTTTATTATATTAATTATTAAGTGAGTGGCTTTTAAATGGACAATTCTATGTAATGAACATTTGCAGTTTCTCACACACGAGTGACTTTTTTTAGTGCATTTATGAAGCAATCAAGTTTTTATCATTAATTAATTTTACAATAATTATTTTTCCAATGCAGCTTTACAAAATATGTTATTGCATTATAATCAAAATAATTCTTCAACAATTTTTAGTCTTCACTGTTTACTACTGAGCATGTCCAAATACAGTTAAAGTCAGAATTATTAGCCCCCCTGAACTATTCGCCCCCCTGTTTATTTTTTTTTCCCAATTTCTGTTTAACGGAGAGCAGATTTTTTCAACACATTTCTAAACATAATAGTTTTAATAACTCATCTCTAATAACTGATTTATTTAATCTTTGCCATGATAACAGTAAATAATATTTGACTAGATATTTTTCAAGACACTTCTATACAGATTAAAGTGACATTTAAAAGCTTAACTAGGTTAATTGGGTTATACCTAGGCAAGTTAGGGTAATTAGGCAAGTTATTGTATAACGATGGTTTGTTTTGTAGACAGTCTGAAAAAAAAAACTGCTTAAAGGGGCTAATAATTTTGACCTTAATTTTTTTTTTCAAAAATAAAAACTGCTTTTATTCAAGTCGAAATAAAACAAATAAGACTTTCTCCAGAAGAAAAATTTTTATCAGACATACTGTGAAAATTTCCTTGCTCTGTTAAACATCATTTGGGAAATATTAAAAAAAAAATTTAATTAAAAGGGGGCTAATAATTCTGACTTCAACTACATAACAACAATCAGCTTTCCATTAACATTAAGCCATAAAATCATGATTTATACTATAAGAATTAACACAATGCATTACTAAAACGTTTTAAAATAAGAACACCATGTTATACTGTACACTACACAATCAATATTATATAAAACTATCAAAACACAGATGAATCTGTTCTGTTTTGCAGCTTTTAAACTAAAAGTCAAGGTCAGGGCAGTATAAAAGTTATCTGATCTACTGAGTCTAGCAATGGCTGAACGCTTCCAGCACTATTCTACTAATAACTGTTATTGCCCATTGTGACAGTCAGCTTCCCAGTTCTCAAGCAAACCAGCTTTAAACATTACAAAAACTGCTACAATAAACTCACGAGATATAAATAGGCCAGGTACAATATCTATTTTTTGTTGTACGATATATTGTAGCAAAATATATTGTGATAAATGATATTATTGTTATTTTAAGACCATTTTATGCAAGAATAACAATATAATAGCATCATAATGCAAGTACACTCTTCCAAAAACACATAATATTATATTCTTAAGAATATTTCATTTAATTATAGTCATTTTAACAATTTAATAATTAAGCATTGGAATCAGAATGTGAAAATATTCTAAATAAATAATAATGAATGTTAACAAAAATAGTGCAAGGCAAAAAGTAACCGAGGCTACGAAATCTGCTACCAGGTCTATTTTCGGTTGTCAGGCACCCACACGAAAACATACTATAGTAATTTATAGTAAATACTTTAGTGTTTTTTAACCATACTGACACCTCCAATACAGATCGAGATGTTGCACAATCAGCTAGTGTTGCTAGAATTGGCTTTATGTATGGGCGATATATATTGCATCACCATATTTACTGAGGTCATGTCCATGTGTTGTACGATAAGTTGATATAATGATCATTATGACAGGCCTAGATATAAACAAAATTGAAATCATACATCAGTTTTAGTATTTTAAACAAAACCAAGCATCGACGTCCTGACCAGTTCGATTACCATCAAATGTTTACAGCACAAATTTAATTTAGAGATTTACATGGTAGACTTCATGGCTGTGTTTCAACAAAAGCACTCAGTATTTTGAACACGACAGCAGTAGATATCATTAATGAAGCAATCGGGTGAAAAAAAAAAAACTAATGAAATAATGTACCTTTTGATATTAACAGCCATTAGGACACGTTATCCCATTTGAAACACCAGCTAAATTGCTCTGTTTCTCATTAAGACACTGTGGGGGAGGTTTCTAATCCATAACATAAGGACAACAAATACTGCATTCTCCAAGGATATTATTGCGCACAAACAATATCCACACACACACTCAGAGAAAAGGCCATTACCTCTCTGCGGGAGCGATTTCTCTTGCTGCCTTTGCTCTCGCGGCTACTTTTTTTGGCTTTCTTCTTCTTTTTCACCTTTGGGGCATCATTCTCTGACAACTCCTCTTCGAGGTCGTCCTCTTCTGTGGATCAAACACATGACAAATCAATTTTCCATTATAAACGAATGAATGAATTTCCATTTGCTTTTACGGACATCTGCACAAGTGCGATTGGATGAGTATTGATAAAAGTATTTGTAAAGATATTGTACTGTGAAAGATCTAGGCATGGACTGGTATAAGATTCTGACGGTATGATAACCTTGGATAAAAATATCACGGTATTGTGATTACTGCTCTAATATATGTTCTTTTTAAAGACTGGGAAAATAACTAAACTTTTTTCCCCTTTGAACACAATATATTTTATTTTGAGAAACATCTAAAATATTTTGGAATGGTAAACATGTCAGGCTAAATAATTCAAATTAATCATTAGCGATGTTTCCATCCACCCATTTCAATGCGCATTTTGGATATGCGCATAAAAGATTGGGGGATTGAAACGGCAAGATAATTTTAAAAACGTATGTGCATAACCAAGTAGGATAAACTTTCTATTCAATAAGAAAAGATGCGCATGAACTACGATGAAAAACCTTTTACAGAAAAAAAAATATCCTGTATGCTCGTCAAAAAAGTCATGAGAGATCATGTGATGATAAAAACGTCTGTGAATGAACAAACCTGCGGCCGACCACTTTGTAAAACACCTAAAATGTTGTTTTGCGCATTCTAAAAAGCCATAACCATTTCAGTATAAGGGTTATTATATTATTAATTACCTCTAGAAATATCAAGAGCGTCTGTGCTCTAAGTCTCAAGCCTTCAAACGCCGCCACACGTTCATTGTGTCATGACATTTGTCTTCGAGGCGCAAGTCATTTATTAAATCAAGAAAAGATTTATGCAGCTTCTACTGCTGCAAATTCAGTTTTTACTGTTGATAATTGGCACCAGTAATCAGGAAGTGATGATTTTGTTCTCTTCGACTCATTGGATGGAAACGCTGCTTTATTCGCTTGTCTTTTACGTGATATTCCAGTTTTGCGCATAAATTTAATTTGCCTAGTAGGGTTGCACGGTTTACCGGTACGTCAGTAACACCGTGATACTATGGCTCCAAAATAGGCATGGGACGATAACCGTTTTCAAGGTATTCCGTGTTTGGAAAAGTCAAGGTTTTAAAACTGCCAAAATGTTCTGTAATACCGTTCCTAAGGTGTGTGTAAGACTTTTTATTTACTTTTTTTGTTTGTTTTTTCAGTATCTCCAGCAGAAAAGATATCCAAAGATGCCGTTTTAAATTGTCAAGAAATTTGTTTTTGAAACAAATGAAGACAGCAGAAGTCTATGATTCATTTTCATTATTTAGCCTGAGATGTTTACTGCTTCAAAATATTTTAAATCTTTCAAAAAATTAAATCTATTGTTTTCAAAGGGGAAAAAAAGTTTACCCAGACCTTTAAAAAGACTATATTTTAGAGCAGTAATCACAATACCGTGAAACTGATATTTTTTATATCCAAGGTTATCATAGGGTCAGAATCTGCTGGCGGTGCCACTGTAGTCTGTAAACGGTAGTGTCGTCATTATGAAAGTTCATGTTGCATGTGGAAAAGTCAGTAAAATGCTAACCTATCTGTGCCGTCAAATAATCAATACACCACTTTATTTTACTTTAAATTTTAAAGTAAAGTTTTAAAGTAACTGTTTGCCGCAGTCATCGCCGATTATATGACGCAAATCAAAGATTTTTTTTATATTACTATTGCAATAACAACAGAAGGGTCACAGTATATGCAATTAAAACAAAGTTATACAAATAGTATGTTTTTAATAATAAAGGAATTATTAAATAAATTTAAGTATTATAACATATAAAATATAGTATTTTTAACAATTTTCTCAATTTCATAGATTTGAGTTATGAATTAGTACAATATTGCTATACTACTTGATTTTGTGATATTTCAACTGGTATAGCCTTGTGGCCTGAATTTATGGTATGGTGACAACCCTAATAGCTAGTGACTTCTGCTGTCTTCAATAATTTCAAAACCACAGATTCCTTTACAATTGAAAACATCATATTTGGAGATACTGTTGTCCTTACATATACCGTTGGAACGGTATAGCAGAAACTTCTGACCTTTTTGAAACCTTGACTTTTCCAAACCACAGTATACCTTCAAAACAGTTATCGTCTCATGCCTAGAAAGATCGATTTAATATTTCAGACTAGTGTTTAGTTGAATATTTAGTCTGTATGGGACCTACAAAAACTCACATTTAAAAACTTATTGATTTTCATCAGTTCTGACCTGGAATTTAACATATTAAATTCTGTAATTTGACAAAGAGCTGCTCGAATTAATCCAATAAATCATTAATGCTTTTCGTTGGCCTTTACATTTAATCTAATAAAAGCACAGCAATAGATTAACCATCTACAAATCTATTGCAATCATTGATCAGAACTGGTTAAAAATTATCTGACGCACTATATTTTCATACAAGCTGTCAAAATTACTTGGATGAAAGATGTATTAAATGACTGAGGGGACAGAGAGAGAGAGAGAGAGAGAGAAACAGGCATAAGTTACATTTTAATCAGATAATGAATATTATTTTTTGATAACAGTGCTGCAAATAATAGAAAAATAGTAGTCATTATGGACCTGATTTTACCATCTCTGTTTAGGGAAGTCTCAAAGCACTGTTGTTGTCATTATCGTGCATTATTATCCTGTCAATCCTTGACTAGGTTTTCCCATGGATGACAGTAATCGGATAAGATCTTAATGGACTTGCCTCATATTTCATTATGAAAAACAATATACTGGCTTTTCTCCAGGTACTCAACAAATAAATATAGAAGTCTCTTTGAGTTGACTAACTGCATTAAATATACTGTACTATGAACTTGCACACAATACAGTTGTGTTGTATATATAATAATACCCTTCCTATAGTTGTTAAAATTAACCTTACTTCCATTCTTTAATGAACAGAACGAGTATTATTGCTTTATTCGGCACATTGAAAACTGGGCAAAGCCCCCCTTCAACTATTTCCCTCAAAAACTGGCGTCACATCCGATTCCTGCACACACCGATGTGCAAAATCAAAATAATAAGCTTAAAAGTCGACATTTATAGACATTTACCATGTAAATTCTGCGCATATTTAGCGTGAACTGTACAGGCCGACAGCGCGCGAACAGTCAGACACTGAAAAATCCTCACGCGTCAAACTAGCAGCACGCGACTGTTACCGGTAGGCCGCGAAGCACAGATACCGGTACAACAACAATACATCAAATATTACTATAAAACCATTACTACTGCTCAATAATCGCACCAAGACGCTCAAATTATAGTATTGTGTCGTGTCTGACCAATATAAGAGGATATTATTTGACTGTGAAGGTAAAAATAACAGGTAAGTCGACGGCTAGCCGCGCAGGGAAAAAACCCGGCAACACAAAGCGCTGACTAAAAAACGTCAAAAGGGTTATCAATATGTATGATATCCAAAAATATGAGGTGAATTCTTCATTAAAATTATAATTCTAGTTCAATACGTGTAATATTAAAAGGGAACATCTAGAATCAATCCCAGTTGTTGTTTAGTTAGCCGACTAGCCATCGAATAAATGAAGTTTCACGTCAATAAACTCCATACGACAACATAAAATGCGTCACAACTAATCGGTTTATATCATATTTCATCCACAAACACATTAAATAACAGCAATACGGACCATCCGATTGAAGTTGACCCATATACGTAAATGTAAATATTTTACCTTGCATCATAGACCGATGTTCAAAATCGTCTCTATCGTCCTCACTGCCGGACATATTGTTGATTACACCAGCTAGAGAGGATTGTGAACACTTGTATGCCGATTTTCACCTCCTCTGGTGCCTTCCTGAAGCCGGGGGAGGCAGAAAATAAAAGAACAATACAAACGGAAGTTAATAGTCACGGTAGCATGCTGATCATAGTGGTCACTCCATGCCAAAAATAAATTCGAAAAGCTTGCAAATGTATACAATACTGCTGGACAAACTCCCTTTTGGTTTAATACAAATGAAAAAACATTATTAAACTTTTAAAATACGCGGTTAAAAGAAGTTATGGCCATTGAATTGGCAAAAGGGGCATGGTGTGAGTGAGGCATTAGCTAAGCAGGCTAGGGACGCTAACCTGCAAAGTCTCTATAACTTTTAAGGTCTTTTAATTTTAACACGCATTACAAGAGGTCACAAATAGTACGAATCATTAAACAACATTAGCATAATTGACGTAGTACAGTGTAAGAAAGTGTACTCACACAACTTGACCTGTTTCCTTTTTTCAAAAATATAAAAAATAATGCAATAAAATATGTCCCCACGTTGCTTTGGCTCCTTCTCATCAACACTTAAATACCATTTGTGATCTCCCTGTTTCTAATGAGTAAGTAGTGAAAGTATATCCAGATAATTTTTTCCCCTCAGCTGTAGGATGCACACAACGTCGCAGTTTCTCCTTCTGCCACTTACACCCTTTGCATAGACACAAAGAGATCAGGGGCCAGACATCCCATAATAATCTCCCTCCCCATATTCACACATACACATACATACAGACATTCACCCCTCCCCCCACCGCATAGTTACCTTGCATCATACAGACCATAATAACCCCCCCAACAACCAAAGGCAGACCCTCTCTTCCCCATTCCACCGTGCCCTTAGCAACAGTTACCATGGCGACAGCCACCCCCCTCCCACCCCTGCGAACATCCCATAATAATAAACATAGTCACTGACATCCCACAATAACCATAACTCCGAAAAAAGAATGAACGGGAACTGAGCCGGAAGAGAGAGAGAGAGAGAGGGAAAAAAAAAGTCGATTAGCAACTCCTCGCCAGCCCGCTTCCTTAATACAGCACATGTACAGTAGACATTTTTGAGCGTATAAAATGGCACGTATAATCAAAACCTAAAGTTAGTGCACTTCAAGCCAATGGTAGTTTACCGCACAACTATTCTGTACCACATGCACAACTTTGGTTTGGCTTTGAAAAAATGGGCCTAAATGGCAGGAAATGGGTCTGGTTCAAGGTTCAAGACCTCTCAAGTTCAAATGTCACACTGATAATGCAGCTCTAAAAGGCCTTCAAATAAAATGGCCACCTGTCTTCAACTGATAGGACAATGTTTTCCTAGACATTTTAAAATTTGTCCTCATCTTGGGTTAAGAAAGCCACCTTTTTCCATTGTCATCCTGTATCACCTGGATTTCTCTGGAAGCAGATTGACATTTGACTACTCTTGATGCACATATCTAGTCCATCACATGTGTATGCACACATGTACATGTGTAGAAAAAAAAAGTAATTTGTCGGGGGGATGGGGAGTGGTAGGCACCATATAGCATAATTACATATCAAAGAAATATAGAGGTGGTCGTCATGACAACCCACTCAGGCGCACCCCTCCTCCACACTCTAAAGCACCAAATATTCAGTAATAATGTCTCAGCCAAAAGAAAACACAGACCATAATATTCTTCCTGTGCTGGCAGTTGTCATGGCGATATGCAAGAAAGAGGTGTTTCTGTGTGTGTGTGTCTGTCTTTTGGGGTGGGGTGGGGTGGGGTGGAGGGGGGTGTTGGTGTAAGGGAGGGGTTTCAGATTACCATGCATGCTAAAATGAATACCATAATACTCGTTTTAGGCTTTCTGCTAGTTCCCTCCTCCCCCCACAGCATCACCCCACCAAACGTGACTCCATAACTGGACGAAAAAGCCACATATGGACACCATCAGAGATGTCTACTGATAAAAAAAAAACTCATAAGGATGTTGGATATGGTCAAAAAACCAACAGGCCGCATGTTCAGCGGCTATGCTGGATTGTTCCTCAAATCACTTGGCTTGTGCAACTATAGTCTTTAAATACACTGATATAGTGTTGCTTAGTAATATTTCAAGGGGTTCTTGTTCATTATTAGGCTACGCTAAATTGAGAACATTCATTAATATGCACAAATCATCTGAAAACAATGGAATCTTCCTGTTTCATGAGGTCGACATAAAAAATATCAGTCTCTCACAGGTGAATCTTCAGTCACAGGCAGCAAAATAAAACCTCCCAAAGACAAAAAATTAACAATCCTGACTGTGAAATTCATTCTCTTTCCTCCCCCCTTCAACCCCGGCCCCCACCCCTCCCCCTTCGTAATGGCCCAGACATCCCATAATATGCCTGACGACTACCCCCCCCCCCCCCTTTTTTTTTTTAATCTCAGACTGAACCCCACACTAAATCATGCAAAACTGCTCATATAGAGATTTTTGCTCTCCTGTGTTAGCCACTGAAGCTTTGCAGGTTCACATTTGTGATGCTGACTATAGACTAAACATCCTTCATTTGCCGTTTGTTTTGTGTGCAATGTATGTACAATTTATGTACAATGTCCTTTGTTAATATGAAGAAAAGGGAAATAATTGGTTCTATAAGGCATGTAGTGCTGACATTATGAATATGACACATTTACCATGTAATGATTGTGCTTTTTTCCCTTTATACCCACCTTTCAGATCATGCAGCATTGCGATAAATACATTTTATCACATGCACCTATTGTACTTCAGTCAGTAACAATGGATGCAAATCATACTGCATTAGCTTCAAGGCCCCCATTGTTGTGCACCAAATGAACTGCGACGCACACTTTACTTTATGTAGGTGTGAAAGTAAATAAAAAAATGGTTCATTCTGATTTAAAAATGAATAATTAAGTGATTATGCATGAGGAAGTGCACGAGAAAATGTTATTTTCCCCCCACTGTTACCAATGGAAACATGTAAATCAGGTCAAGTGCAGATCTTTATTAATTTAAAATGTTTATAGGTGCACTGGATTTGCATTTTCCTTATATATTAAAAGGAAATAAAGATATACACTCTTATAAGGAATCAATTCAGGTAAAGAAAATTGGACTATATCACCCTAATTTTATCTTCTTTACACTGGTTGCCTGTTAAATTTCGTGTTGAGTATGAAATATTACTTCTTACCTATAAAGCTTTAAATAATCTAACTCATGTTGATCTAACCAACATTCTGTCTCACTACAATCCAACCTGTTCTTTACGATCTCAAAACTCAGGGCGTCTGGTACACAGTATAGCAAAGTCCACTAAAGGAGGTCGAGCCTTCTAGTGTATGGCTCCAAAACTCTGGAATAGCTTGCCTGACAATGTCCGAGGCTCAGACACACTCTCAGTTCAAAATTAGTACTGAGAACTGAGTTAACTTAAATCCTTCATGTTGATCCAACACAAATCAATTGTGTGGAACTCAGCAGTTTTTACAGTGTAGTTTCCACTGGATCAAATCATGTTAATAAGGGTTAAATTTGACCATATCACCCCAATTTTATCCGCCTTACACTGGTTGCCTGTTAAGTTTTGTGTTGATTATAAAATGTTGCTTCTTACCTATAAAGCTTTAAATAATCTAGCTCCCGTTAATCTAACCAATATTCTGTCTCGCTACAATCCAACCCGCTCTTTAAGCTCTCCAAACTCAGGGCTTCTGGTAGTACCCAGAATAGCAAAGTCCACTAAAGGAGGTTGAACCTTCTCCTATATGGCTCATAAACTCTGGAATGGCCTTCCTGACAAAGTTCAAGGCTCAGACACACTCTCAGTTCAAAACTAGAACTAAGAACTGAGTTAACTTAATTCCTTTAGGTTGACCCAACACAAATCAATTGTGTGGAACACAGCATCTTTTACAGTGTAGTTTCCACTGGATTAAATCATGTTAATAAGGGTTAAATTTGACCATATCACCCCAGTTTTATCCTTCTTACACTGGCTGCCTGTTAAGTTCCATATTGATTATGAACTATTGCTTCTTTCCTATAAAGCTTTCAATAATCTAGCTCCTGTTTATCTAGCCAACCTTCTGTCTCGCTACAATCCAACCCGCTCTTTAAGATCTCAAAACTCAAGGTTTCTGGTAGTACCCAGAATAGCAAAGTCCACTAAAGGAGGTTGAGCCTTCTCGTATATGGCTCCTAAACTCTGGAATTGCTTTCCTGACAATGTCCGAGGCTCAGACACACTCTCAAAATTCAAAACAAGATTAAAGACATATCTTTTTAGTAAAGCATACACACAATGCATCACATTGAACCGAAATCGCTAATTTAAATTGTTAAATAGATCTAATTTTTTTTCCATAGAATATGCGCAACTGCTTTTGTATATGTAAGTAAGAAGCATCCCAGTAACTCATATATTTTACACGTTTCATGCAACAATGGCTAGATGTGCTTGAATTGTCTATTCTTAATGCTTCTATAATCTAAACTTAATTTAAATAACTGTGATTCACAGAATCTCCTCTTTTCCAGATGTGCTTTATGAATTACACACTTTTAACCACTTTTTAGGTACACATGTTCAGTTGTGTTTTACTACAAATTTTGTATTGGGGAATAAATTGGCAGCAAGTCCCCACATTTATCTATGTAAATACAGTGTATTTAAGAAACTATGGTGATGGTGAAGTTCAAACCCCACTGAAATAGGGAAGAAACGTGATTTTAAAGGGCTAGTTCACCCAAAAATGTCTTCACTGTTTACTCACACTCAAGTGGTTCTAAGCTTTTATGAATTTCTTTTTTTTTTCTGCTAAACTCAAAGCAAGATATTCAGAATTTTGAAGAATGTTGAAAGAAAAATCTATAGTAGGAACAAAAATATGGAAGTCAATGGCTGTTTTTGCCAAAATCTTTCACTATATCTAATATAACTGAAGAAAGAATATCAAATGATGAGTAAATGATTACAGAATTTTCATTTTTGGGTGAACAATCCCTTTAAGTGACTTTGAATGTGTCCTGTTTTTTGATGCCATACACTCTGGTCTGTATATTTCAGAAAACTGCTAATCTACTGGTATTATTTCCACAATTTCTATAGGGAAAAATCAGAAAAAAAGAGGATGTTCTGTTGGTGAAAATGCCTTGTTGATGCAAGAGGTCAGAGGATAATGACCAGACTGGATCAAGATGACAAAAAGCCAACAGTAACTCATCCGTCGTTCAAACAAGGTCTGCGGACAAACATCTCTAAACACATATCAAACCTAGAAGTAGATGAGCTACAGCAGCAGAAGAGCATGCATTCCAGACAGATGAGAATTGAAGCTACAATTCAATGGACAATGGAAAGGGTTATCTAGTGTGATGAGTCTTGATTTCTGCTGCAACATTGAGACGGTAGGGTCAGAATTCGGTGTAAACAATAAAACAACTGTCAACAAAACTGTCATGCTCTCAAGTCAGTCTCTGAGGAATGTTTGAATCGCCTTGTTGAAGCAATGCCACAATTGATGCAGTAATGAAGGCAAAAGGGCATAAAGCACAATACTAGCGTCAGTCCTAAGATTGGTTAGGACACATGTAGGGTGTTTATTTAAGTAGAAACACAATCCATATTATAATTAATCTAGATAAAAGCTGGCAGCAGCACATAATATCATAAATCCTTTATATGTAAACTCAAAAACTGGCAAGCTCAAAAGCAGGAATTCTATGAGAAGACTGCAGAATTGTTTATTCACTGGAATGGTCAGAGTATTTGTGGGATGAATAGTCTCGGTAATGAGAGAATCAATAATGTGCTGATATTGACCTCTAGTGGTTGACTCTGGAAATCTGGCAAAAGGATATGGCGCTACTAGTGGCCAGGAGTGATACTTACATCCGGAAGACAGAAACGTGTCCGAAAAAACGTGTTTTACAGTGCTAGAATTATACACGCTTTATATACACTGAACAAAATTTATGTCAAATAACCTTTTTTATTTGTCATGTGTTATCATTCACTAAGTTTGCCATTTATTTACTCCTATGGGATTGTGTTATGTGACCTTCATGTTTATGTTAAAATAGCTTTGTTGTTTGTTGCAGCTCAACAAAGTGACCGTTATCACCATTGCAATAATATGTTTTATAAGAAGAAAAATCTCAATCCAATAGAGCACCTTTGGGATGTGGTGGAACAGGCGATTCGCAGCATGTCAATATGGACCAAATATATAGATATTAAGGAATATAATATAAAGGAATATTTCCAGTACCTTGCTGAATCCATGCCATGAAGGATTAAGGCAGTTCTAAGGGCAAAAGGGGTTCCAAGCCGGTACAAGTAAGGTGTACCTAGTATAGTGGCCGGTGAGTGTAAATTACTCAGAAATATTAGTTTAAAACATAAAAAGTTACAGCAATCTGTCTCCAAAATGGTTACCTCAGCTATTCAGGTTTTACAGCGTTTACTGATAGAATCAAGCAGCTATACATGAGTGACAGGGGTGTTTTTCTGAACTGCACACTGCTGTTTTTTTTTTTGAAGTACGACTGCAAAAGAAATGTGACAGTCTGTGACTCTACAGTGACCCGTCTGCTAAAGTGAATTTGACACATGCTGAAAAAAGCCATGACTCAATAGAATGGACCACACATTTGTTTATTCAGCTCGGCTTTGATGTCAACAATGAAATATCTTTCTTGAATGCCGTTTCAAAAGAGACATAAAGACATTGTTGCTCATATTCATTTTGAATACTGTTGGCAGGTTATACACTGGCTATCTTAATATAAAAACATTAGTTTGGAATTGGAATTTATATTTAAATTATAAGTTATACCATTAAAAAGGCAGGTTTCAACATAAATCATGTCCTAACACAAATCGATTGTTAACTTACCCCCCCCAAAAAAAAAAAAAAAATCAAGAATTAAAAGTAGTTCAAAGTAGTTTGAACAAGCTGGGTCTCACGGTGGCGCAGTGGGTAGCATGATCACCTCACAGCAAGAAGGTTGCTGGTTCGAGCCTCGGCTGGGTCAGTTGGCATTTTTCTGTGGAGTTTGCATGTTCTCCCTCTGTTGGCATGGGTTTCCTCCGGGTGCTCCGGTTTCCCCCACAGTCTAAAGACATGCGGTGTAGGTGAATTGGGTAAGCTAAATTGTCAGTAGAGTATGTGTGTGTGAATGTGTGTATGGATGTTTCCCAGTAATGTGTTGCAGCTGGAAGGGCATCCGCTGCGTGGAACAAATGCTGGATAACACACACTATGGCCGATTTAGCTTACCCAATTCACCTATACCACATGTGACTTGTGGGGGAAACTGGAGCACCCAAAGGAAATCCACACGAACACAGGGAGAACATGCAAACTCCACACAGAAATGCCAACTGACCCAGCCGAGGCTTAAAGCAGCGACCATCCTGCTGTGAGGCGATTGTGCTACCCACTGTGCCACCGCTTCGCCATTAATGAATAATATTAAATCAAATTTTAGCTCTTACAATATCTTTAGTTTCAAGCTTAAAATGTCCTGGGTAAAAAATATGGATGCCAAAGTATTAAGATTTAAACTGATAATAAATTATTTAGCACTTTCATCCTTAAATAGGGTCTTTTAATATGTCATCAAATAAAAATTCTTTGGTGTATAAATGAATGTTACACTGAATGGTAAAATTGCATGATAGTCATTTTTATTATTGATTAACTAATTAAAAATAAATAAAATAAAAATACTATTAATAATATAAAAGAACTACTAATAACTGAAAAAAAAATATAAATAAAATGGATTAAAATAAACTGAGCACATTTGAATGTACAAAATATGTTTTTTAATAATAATCTTGACAGTATAATATTGTTCAATGCCTAAAACCCATTTTCATCTTTAGCCCATGATCATTTAATATAATTTTATATTATTTATAATATATTAATAATATAATAGTAATATATAATTAAATACCATAAAAATCTGATTTTTTTTCTTCTGCAATTTGTCTTGAAGGTTTATCTTCTGAACTTGCCAACCAACAAGACAAGTTAAATCAAGTTACAGCTGGTTCATTCTCATTTTAAAGATGTGACATTATTCTACAGTCCTAGTTATCTATAATACATGTAATACAGGGTGGCACGGTGGCTCAATGTGTTGCCTCACAGCAAGAAGATCACTGGTTCAACCCCCCAGCTGGGTCAGTTGGCATTCCTGTGTGGTTTGTATGTTCTCCCCATGTTGGCGTGGGTTTCCTCCAGATGCTCGGGTTTTCCCCACAGTCCAGACACATGCTCTATAGGTGAATTGGATTAACTAAATTGTCAATAGTGTATGAATGTGTGTGTGAATGCGAAAGTGTATGGGTGTTTTCCAGAACTGGGTTGCGGCTGGAAGTGCATCCGCTGTGTAAAACATATGCTGGAATAGTTGGCGGCTCATTCCGCTGTGGCGACCGCTGATAAATAAAGGGACTAAGGAAAAGAAATGAATGAACAAGTAATATATTAAATAAAGGTGAAATCAGTGTAATTGTATCTGGCCAAGAGGTTTATAGTCTGTTGTCCTCAAAAAAACACCTTCTCTATCTGTCTGAATGGATGTAGTGTCAAGATCAGCGTGACCTAATTCTCAGAAAAAATAATCTTATTAAAATAAACAGCGTAATCACAGATTATCTTTCGCTCACCTTTCTGCATCAGTCTCATAAACATACAGTCTAACGTTTCATATTCACTTTAACAATATTAATATTTTCTATTCAATTCAATTCAATTCACCTTTATTTGTATAGCGCTTATACAATGTAGATTGTGTCAAAGCAGCTTCACATAAAAGGCCATAGTAAATAGGAACAGTGTAGTTCAGTTTGTAGTGTTTAAGTTCAGTTCAGTTGAGCTCAGTTCAGTGTGGTTTAATAATCACTACTGAGAGTCCAAATATTGAAGAGCAAATCCAACGATGCGCAGCTCTACAGACCCTGAACCATGCAAGCTAGTGGCGACAGCGGAGAGGGAAAAAAACTTCACTAATTGGCGAAAGTGAAGAAAAAAAACCTTGAGAGAAACCAGGCTCAGTTGGGCACGATCATTTTAATTTCTCCGCTGGCCAAACAACTCATGCAGACCTGCAGTCTCAGTGGCGGAGGCTGGAAGCTGGCCTCAGCGAAGACTCGTCTGTCTCTGGAGCGTCACAGGAATCAGTCTCATGTTCTCCACTCTTCCATGACCATCACAGTAGCTGCTCAGGATACGGCCTGGTCCAGGATATGGAAACCTTGGGATCATCTCGTCGTTGGTCTTGGATCGAATCAGTGACTCTGCATAGTCTGAGGGCCTCGGGAAGAGTATCCCCAGGTGGAAATAAAGAATAAAGAAGATAAATAGCGTAGCTGCTGTTCATAGTGTATATCAACAAGATGCAGAACCTGATTTCACACAAAATCAGCCTTTTAGCATTTACATATTTCAAATTTCACATTTTTAGATCAATTCTTACAGTATCCTACTTAGATTAATTATTATTATTATGACTTATTATGATTAAGTCAACAGCGATGTATTTTTCTTTTGTAATGATGGTTTGTGTGTAAGATATTTACTTCGAATTTAGATTTTAATGTGACTTTATCCATGAGGAATTTACTACATTGTAAAAAAAAATATGCTAAATTTATTTTTCTAAAAAAGGTTATTTCATTAGCTGAGAAAGAAATGTTGCTTGAATAGCCACTTGAATATCCAACACAATCTCACGGCAATTCGTAACTTTTTGATTTAGTGGCTAATTCGTACGAATTCGTATGATCTAATTCGTAAAATTTAGTACGATTTGCTCATCCGCCAATGACGGTTGGGTTTAGGGGTGGGGTTAGGTGCCACGCCTCCTTTTTAAAATCATACAATTTCGTACGACTGAACTCGTACGAATTAGCCACTTAACTGTCAAAACGTAAAATACTTACGTTTTCTCGTGAGATCAGGCTGATATATCAGCGAAAAATATTATCAAAAAATAAGTCATATTATTTGTAGAAATAAAAAGTATATGAAGTATTTAGAAAAGTGAACAATGTCAATTTAGATTTTAAAGAATTTGCACACGAGTAAAATGTTTTCATTACAAATGATTTTTATAATAAAACACAATAATTTTATATTTTCTACAAAGATACAAGATAAGTTAAGTCAAGTTACAGCTGGGTCTTCAGATCATTCTCATTTTAAAGATGTGACATCACTCCGCAGTCTTAGTTGTCTATAAAAACTAATACAGGGTGGCATGGTGGCTCAATGTTTGGCACTGTCGCCTCACAGCAAGAAGGTCGCTGTGAGGTCGCTGTGTGTAATTAAATTCATTTTAGCTGAAAAGTAAGCATTAATTTTGATTACATTTATTCATTCATTTTCCCTTGGCTTAGTCGCTTATTTATCAAGGGTCACCACGGCGGAATGAACCGCCAACTATTCCAGCATATGTTTTACACAGCGGATGCCCTTCTAGCCGCAATCCAGTACTGGAAACACCCATACACTCTCTTATTTACACACACACGCTACAGCCAATTTAGTTCATCCAAACCGGAGCACTCGGAGGAAACCCACGCGAACACGTGGAGAACATGCAAATTCCACACAGAAATGCCAACTGACCCAGCCGGAGCTCGAACCAGCAACCTTCTTTTTATTACGGTTACTTATAATGTACTTGCTTAAATACTGTACTTAAATTCAACATTTATAAATCAATAGCAGGGGCGTCACGGTGGTGCAGTGGGTAGCACAATCGCCTCACAGCAAGAAGGTCACTGGTTTGAGCCCCGGCTGGGTCAGTTGGCATTTTCTGTGTGAAGTTTGCATGTTCTCCCCATGTTGGTGTGGGTTTCCTCCGGGTGTTCTGGTTTCCCCCACAGTCCAAAGACATGCGCTATAGGTAAATTGAATAAACTAAATTGGCCATAGTGTATGTGTGTGAATGCAAGAGTCTATGGGTGTTTCCCAGTATTGAGTTGCAGCTGGAAGGGCATCCGCTGCATAAAACATATGCTGGATAAGTTGGCGGTTCAATACGCTGTGGTGACCCCTGATTAATTAAGGGACTAAGCTGAAAAGAAAATGAATGAATGGATGATAAATCAATTGAGAGAAGCAGAGTAGGAAACATTTTGGAGAATAATTAAATTTTTCTAAAAAAACATTTATCAAGACAATGTGTTTAAGAAAACAAGATTACAATTAGCACATGACAATATGAAATATAAATTCAGAGAAGCAGAATCATTTTAAATATACATATTTTTTGTCATTCAGAAAAATTCTGACTTTTCAACTTAACTTTTCTTTGTCCTACACTCATGTTTAAGAAACAATTTGATATTTTAGAAATTTATGACAGTATATAGTGTGATTAACTTGAAACTATTTTTTTCCATTTTCCCAAATGATGCTTAACGGAGCAAGCCATTTATCACAGTATGTCTGATAATATTTTTTCTTCTAGAGAAAGTCTTATTTGATTTATTTCAGCTAGAATAAAAGCAGTTTTTCATTTTTTAAAACCATTTTAAAGTCAATATTATTAGCCCCCTAAAGCTATATTTTTGATTGTCTCCAGAACAAACCATCATTATACAATGACTTGCCTAATTACCCTAGTTAAGCCGTTAAATTGCCCTTTAAGCTGAATACTAGTGTCTTGAAAAATATCTAGTAAAATATTATGTCCTGTCATCATGGCAAAGATCTTAGAACCTTAATAACTTATATAGGTATTTAAGCCAACACAGGCTCATTCTGAAAACATAGTCCTATACATTTCTGGAGATCGCAAATTATGTAGCTAGAAGTACGTGTGGCTGCATTTCGTCTTTAAAACGAACTCTACAAGGCGGTATGATGCCGTTCCCTTTCACGCTTACCAGCTGACTGCTTACCTCAGTATGCACAGCTTTCCTGCTGTTACCAGTTTGTCCAGTAGCTTGCCACGTATGTAAGCGAACTTGAGACGCAGAGAGTTGACCACGACGACGGGGTTCGAGTCCGGCAAAGCGGGTAAGACATAAACAAACGCCAATAAATAAAATAAACAAGTAAATAACAGGGTGAGCATGTGGTAAAATCTGAAATTGTGGTAAAAATCAGATGAGGGCTTTTCTTTTTCTGGATTGGTCGGTTGGGTGTAGGGAAGTGGGTGGGCAGGTTAATCTTTTCCTTAATTTCCTTAATCTATCTTTTTTATAACACTATCGGTTGGGTTTAGGTATGGAGAAGGGTGGGGGGATCGGTCGGTTGGTCAGTCAGTCACTAAATCAGTCAGTCGACAGCAGCCTCTGGTGGATTTACGTGAGAATAGCAGGCATGAATGGCACTCGCGAGAGAAATTTGAGATCTTAAAAAGCGTACGCAGCAGCCTCTGGTGGATTCGCACGTATTTGGTGCTCTCCAGAAATGTATATAGGGGTACGTTTTCAGAATGAGCCTGGGTTGACTAAAACTATTACGTTTAGAAATATATAAAAATGAAAATTTAACAGGAGGACTAATAATACTGAACTATTCTTTTTATTGTAAAAAAACATCCTGTAAAATAACTCAAATTTTAAAAATACACCAAAAAACACAAAGTTGGGCTACCTAAAATCCTCATTCCACCACCACCACGTTTTAACATTTTCAGCATTCGCAACTAATGCAGGCAGATTCAGCATCTTTTAAACCCAGTTCCTCCTTGCATCTATTTTTACCAGCTGTCATGCACAGAGGAGCATTGCAGCACCCTGTGTTTGTTGTCTCCCCTCCTCTTCCCGGGTCCCTTGTTCCCGCTTATTAATCAGTCGCCTTGACCTACTCATCCTCCTGTTTCTCTCCTCTCTAATTCTCAGCATCTTCCTCTGACTCATCTTTTCATCCCCTCCCCCTTCTGTTTCTCCTCTCATCTCGCTCTCATTCTGCTTTCCTCCCACCCTCGCTCTGTTTTCCTCTCTCTTCCGCAGTTTCACACTTCCAGGCTTGCCTCTCGCAAGGCTACACGCACTGACGGCAGGTAGGAAGCCTTTATATTTGACATCTTTTTAGGCTGCTCTTTTCTATCCTCTCTCATGGGGTCATTGAGGTCATGAGGTATACGCTAATTATTCTGTATGCTTGATCTGTATTGATTTGTGAATGTTCCAGTTAGATTAGAAAGCTATTGACTCTTGTGAGAGGTGTCACTTCTTATGCTGGATTTGATTTTGGGTGGCATTTTTATTTTTATTTTTTGGTGTCCGCTGGTTAGCTAAGGGGTCAGGCAGATGGATATCGCACTATGTGTTTGCATCACGGTTTCTATATTGCCTCTGAGTGTGTGTTGTCAGTGTGTGTCCAATCTGTTCTCATTTGTGATGTAAGAGTGGGTCAATTGACTGAATTGATCTTGATGAATACAGTTTTCACTAATTTAACCGAAGTTTAATCGAAATATTATATTTTTTACCCCTAAACGAACACATATATGATTAAATTGCAACTATTTATGCAGGAAAAGATAAGAAACACACAAAAAAAATCACGAGTCGTACGGAGTTATTCGTATATTAGTCACGTGACACGCGCGAAAAAAAAACACAAAAACGAATCGCTCGTGAACAACCCACTACTTACTACTCGCTTCGATGCTCCATTTCAGAAAGCTCTTCTTTTCGCCAAAGGCATGTTAAAATATTTATCTTGTTCTTGCCCCATCACGCCACTTTCTGCGCTATATGCACCCCACCCGTCCGCCCCCTCCTCCCCGTATATCTGCTGCAGTACCACACACGCTCTCCCTCACACACACACATTGGCAAATTAGCCTCATCCGGATTTAGATGCTTGATCATAACCTGAGCACCTGCGGGCAAACATTCCACTGTTGTCATCCCTAATAAAGGCCCTCCTCCTCGGTCGCTATCGGTGCTGGTGGTCGCCCGTTGCATTAACAAGGTGACACGTGCGCGCGCCCATGTCGGTTGTAGCATATTTAGGATGCATTTCGCATGTTCTGCTTTTCCATTGGCTGCCAGCTCAGGCATCTCCATGTCGATGCTTGAGCAGTTTCTCTCACTGCTCTACAAAAGACGGGACTGAATGTTCCAGAAAAACACAGCCGTTTTTTAAAGGCACCATCATATTGATTGACATCTCCTGACGCGTTTGCAGAGATGCTAAGTGTTAAGTCTAAAAAAGATGGCGGTCACTTCATGCATGTTTGTGGGCTTATTTTGAAGAATTATAGTGTATATTTTAAATATTATATAATATTCATAGTCTTGTCATTTTCTCCATACTATTTTTTTCAGTCACACGTTATTCTTTATATAACATTAACTACGATTTTGCCTCAATAAACTTAAATTTGCTGTTTATTAATAGCTAGTAGTTAGTTTTGAGTACTAGGTAGGATTTGGGATGTAAAAAAAGGTCAACACAGAACAGAATATGTGCTTTATAAGTACTAATAACAAGTAATAAGCCATTATTAATGGTAAGAATTGGTGGGTAAACTAGTGTTACCTATTTTTTTATTGAATAGCAAATGGTAATACTAATTCCTTTTAAATTTTCTGGTCCAGCTGTCAAAATCCTGAAGCCTAAGGGTGTGTTCACACTTTGCAGGTTTGGTTTGATTAAAGTCTGGTACAGACCAAGCTGACAGTCACCTGTAGGAAAATGACTACGTTACATGGACATCGGTAATCAATAGGGCTGGGTGATTTTAAAACCAAAATCTTGATTAACTGAACATCCCAACTCGATTACGATTAATGAATGATTATTTTATTTATTTCTTAATTTTTTGGCCCTCATAGTTTTATATGCCATCTTAAGGCATCTCTGGCACAGCTTCCAGTCATCGTCAATGTGCTGCAAAGTCAAGAATGAGTTCATCGTCCTACTTATCATAGGTTCTGAATGTCGAATTCTATTTCTTTTCGATTAATCGCCCAGCCCTATTAATCAAATTATTTGCCTTTATCTAAGGGAATAATATGATGGTTATTACATAAGTTGCTTTTCTAATGTTCCTTTTATTTTACGTGCTATAGCACATAATTCGATAAATGTCATTGCGTCACCACGCTCTACATGTTTCCTCCGGAGTTTCATGCTCTCCATGTTTCCTCCGGAGTTTCATGCTCTCCATGTTTCCTCCGGAGTTTCATGCTCTCCATGTTTCCTCCGGAGTTTCATGCTCTCCATGTTTCCTCCGGAGTTTCATGTAATTTCGGGTGTTTCATTTTTAATTTGTTGACTTTAACTGCAGTTTGGCACTTTCACTTTCATCTGGAACATTTTATGTATGTCCGCCATGACAAACGAGATATTGGATGTGAGGAACTGCTGGAAGAGTGTAGTTTTTTGTATAGCTTTATTGTATAGGACAGTAGAGAGTATTTACAAGAAAGCATGGGGAGCAGAGAGAGCGGAAGAATCGGCATAGGACCGTGAGGCAGGAATTGAACTCAGGTCACTGTGAGCACCGGAGTGCCATGTGTCGACGCACTAACCACTACACCACTGGCGCCAACGAAGAGTGTAGTTTTAATGGTATTTGATACCATATGACGAATGGGGAAAAAACCTCCGCATTTCACGATGTGTGTGTGTCTGTGGTCCCTAACTGCCCTGGAAGGTGCAGAGAATAGTGTCAAACAGCTGTCAGTAACTTACCAGTTACTTTTTTTTATTTACGTCCCTGTAAGAAAACATCATAAATAATTGGAAATCCGGCGATTGCAATACTAAAACAATTGTGGTCAGAACCAAAAGTTCACAGAGCTGTGTTCTCTGCAATCCTCTTAAGTGGTAGACCTTTACATTCCACCGTACCATATGGCTACAACAGGCACACTGATATAACAGACGTTTCATTTTCCGTCTGTCACAATATAAAAACAGAAGAGTCAAGCTTCAAATAGGAAAACAATACAATTTCCATTTATGAGTGACATGCTAATGGTCTAATCCAATTAAATGATTTATGCTAAGCTAAGCTAAAAGTGCTCCTGCCAGACCTGTTGAATGTCTGAATAGATTTTAAAAATGATAAAACTCAACTGTTTAACTTTAGGGGAGCTGTAAATGAACTTATTTTTTTTTAAAAGTGGAGTATTACTTTAAAATAAATGCCATAAACAATGTCTGAACAACATATTGAGATTGAGAAAAGTAGAAGTTTGCTTATCAATTCTCTGTTTTTTCTCTTGTCTTTAAGGATGTCTGTTGTAAGCATCATTGCCAGGGAAATCCTGGACTCTCGGGGAAACCCTACAGTGGAGGTGGACCTGAGAACCGATAAAGGTGAATCAATACAGTCTCTCTACTCAGCAGAATAGCATAAGCCGGCTTGCTAATACATGCAAAACAATATGTGGTACAGTTCAATATACAGCTGAAGTCAGAATGTTTTCAATTGTTTTCTTTTTCAAATATCTCCTAAATGATGTTTAACAGAGCAGGGAATTTTTCACAGTATGTCCGATATTATATATATATTTTTCTGGAGAAAGTCTTATTTGTTTATTTCATCTAAAATAAAAGCATAAAATTTTTTATATAAAAAACGGGGGGCTAATAATTCAGGGGGGCTAATAATTCAGACTTCAACTATAAGAGTCATTTAAAAAATGAATTCCTCCACAAATGTCCATTAAAAATAAGTTCCTCTTGAAAGCATATTGGAAAAAGGCATAAATGGAAGAATATGGTTTGGTAATAATAAATGTTTAATGTGTTTTCAGGTCTGTTTAGGGCTGCGGTGCCCAGCGGAGCATCCACAGGCATCTACGAGGCTCTGGAACTCCGAGACGGAGACAAGAGCCGCTATAATGGCAAAGGTCAGCATTCAAAGACTACTTAGGGATTGGATAAAACTAAAAAGATCTCTTTTTTTGACACCTTGTACTATTGATATTTAATTTGATCCGTCTTGACCCATGTTTTAAGGTGTACTGAAGGCTGTCGGACACATTAATGACACTCTTGGGCCGGCCATCATTGCGTCTGTAAGTGAAATAAAGCACATTTTAGTATAAATAATCAAACAATCAGAATTCAACCAGCATCAGAAGGATTATAAACTGCGATCTGTGTGTGTTTGCTTAATTCTGGAAAAGATTACCTAAGCTTAGCAGATTAATTTCTATGAAATTAAAATAAAATAAAGAAACAAATAAGTCACAGGTTTCATGTATAGACACTTGAAGACAAAATTAGTTTTAAAATATTTTCCAAGTGCTCTTTAATGTAGAGGATCTGCTTGTTAAGTCGTGACGTATGTAATACAGTTTCCGGGTCTAAGCCACTACTCATTTGAATTGAGAAAATATTTGTTTATGGCCATATCACACATTAAAGTGAATTCTATATAAAATCATGGTGTACACTACACTCTCTGGGCTTGCTGCATCACAAATACCAAAATTTTAACAATTTATAAAAAATTAATCACTTTCTAGCCATCGGATATTAGGCATGGTTTTATATATATATATATATATATATATATATATATATATATATATATATATATATATATGTAAAACCATAGCCTCCGCCGCTGAGACTGCAGCTCTGCACAAGACGTTTGGCCAGAGGAGAAATTAAAATGCAACATAATTACAGTACATAATATTTTACTATTTATTTTTCAAGATACTAGTATTAAAGTGACATTTAAAGGCTTAACTATGCTAATTTGGTAACCTAGGCAAGTAAGTGGACAACAGTTTATTCCAACCCAGGCTCATTCTGAAAACGTAGTCCTGCAGACGTTTCTGGAGACCGCGAATTATGTAGCCGGAGGTACGTATGGCTGCATTTAATTTTTTAAGCGAACGCTACGGGGCGGTATGACACCGTTCCTTTTAGCGCTTACTGGCTGACCGCTTACCTTTGTGTGGAGGGCTTTCCCGCCGCAACCAGATTGTCAAGTTAGCTTGTCCTGTACGTCGGCGGACTTGAGACGCAGAGAGGAGCTGACCACGACGACGATGACCGGGTTTGAGTCCGGGGAAGAGCAGCTCCAGAAATCAAGTAAGACAAAAACAGAATCCAAGAAATACAGTGAACAAGTTCATAACAGGGTGAGAATGTGGTAAAATCCGAAAACGTGGTAAAAAAAAAAATCAGACGAGGGCTGATTTTTCTGGACGGCTTTTGTAAATTGTTGGTTGGGTTTAAGGAAGTAAGCAGGCAGGTCAATCGGTAAAATTGGTTGGGTTTAGGGAAGAAGGAGGGCGGCTCGGCCGGCCGATTGGCCTGTCGCACAGTCAATCATTCAGCGAGTCGGACAGATGGTCGTTCGACAGTGACCTCTGGTGGGTTTACGCGAGAACAGCGTGTGCGCGGGTGCGAACGGAACTCGTGAGAGACATTTGTGAAGCAAAAAAGTGCACACAGTGGCCTCTCGCGGATTCGCGAAAACAAAAACTGCAAAAATACGTACCACGCGGGACATATTTCTTGGTCTCCAGAAACGTTTGCGGGACTACATTTTCAGAATGAATCTGGGTTGGTTTATTCTGTAGCCAATCAAAAAAAAAAAAGATTAAGGTGGCTTATAATATTAAGCCGAAAAATAAAAAACTTTGCTCTGTTAAACATCACTTGGGAAATATTTGAAAATAAACAATCAAAATTTTATCTAAACTTCAAGATAATTAATTATAATAATGATAATTATGTCATTATTAAAGGTGCAATATGTAAGTTTGACACCCAGTGGTTAAACTAGCACTCCTGGTCCAAAACACATTTTCGCTCGGCTCGACGCAAGCGCAGGTTGCCAGATTGACGACAACAACAAGAGCCTGACTGTTAAGCCTAAAGGCTGATTTAAGACTGATTTAAACCGTGTTCAAACTAAAAGCAATGGCACGAGATAGAAGGAATATTTTCCATATTAAAAGGAGTTTTTGCTCTAACCAACACCTGAAATTTATATTTTAGAAACAGCTTCTGTTTCTTGCAGCTGAGCAACAGAAAACTGACAGTGATCACCTCATGCGCTTTATTCAGTGTTAAATGCTAATAATGTGACTATGAATGCCATTTCACATGATATTTATTGCCATACTACTGAAAGCAGCAGCAGATATTCACCTCAGATCTTGAAAATAAAATAAACCGTCTCAAATTGAACATTAGAACTGTGACTCAGTGCGAACCAACACATATCAGCGATTCAGCATCTACATTTAATGATGTTGAAAAGGTCTAATATGTAATAATTCGATTATAACCCTTACCATTTCGTTAGAGTGCAGTGAGTGCACTATTCTGTGCGTCAAAACGGCTACATTTAAATTTCTGTCGTGTTTCGTCTGGTGCAAACAGCCAAATTTATTATCACTGCGAATCTCGTCACGTAGTGTGTTGTTAGGACACAGAGTTACAATATGACCTGCTCATTTAATGTTTACGTTGCACACTTTGAGAGTCTTCATGACTAAGTGAATGAATCATGCTGTTTTCCACCAAGGCAACCCAAGGTACTGAAATATCATTTGCTAAACTGGCAGGGTTAAATGACCAAAACAAAGACGGACGTTCTGGCATGGAAGACACATTTTCAAAGCAGAATATGGTACTTTTATGCTTTCGAAGTGTCAAAAACTTACATACAGCACCTTTAAGGTTTAATTACATTTATGTACATCAGCAGTGAAATTTTGGAAACTGTATAGGAAACATTCTTAACTTGTATTTACATCTGCAATATTTTGTTAAAATGGACGTATCTATAGCTACATTTGTTATTTAATACATTTTCATTATGATTTACATTATTTTACAGCCTCTTGTGTTTTCTCATCCCATGCAGTTTCCTCCTCCAGATGTTCTCCCCGCTTCTTTCCCAATAATTTTCGATCTGACTTTTTTTTCACAGTTTAATTCCAAATAAGTGTTAATGGAATTATTTGTTATTTGTTTGTTTGTTTGTTTGTTTGTTTTACAGATCAGATTCCGATCAGACGGGATCAGAATCAGATCCCACCCCTGCACTTTTTAAACCATGTTTTCTATTCATAATTTACACCCCGTTTACTTATAACAGGAGATTTTAAAACAGCTGCTTCAAATCTACCAATGGCAGAGACACAAAATCTCCTATTATCCAGGTCTCGATTTTCATTATGATTATACACATTTCATTCTTTCGTTCTTTTCATGTCCTTTTTTATTTCTTAATCTTCACTCTACAATGCGAAAGCTAAGGAGCCTAAACATGCTACAATAGTCTTTATGAGGATTTGTGATAATTGGTGATTGTTTTTTTTTCTGATTGACAAGACTCATTTGACAACAGCAGGGTTAATGAATTCATGTTTTTAACAAGCATCAATCAAGTGCTGTATTGTTACTATTATTATTAACCTGGAGAGTTTTATATCTTCATGATGTGAACTTTAGGAGATCAGTGTGATGGAACAGGAGAAACTGGACAACATGATGATCGAAATGGACGGCACGGAGAACAAATGTGAGTACAATATAAAAAAAAATCATATTTTTAAGGCTTACAGTAGTTTAAAGGCCGTGTGACATAAAAAGTACTGTAAATCAGTTACAGCAAAATACTGTATTTACATTTACAGAACCATTTATTTTGCTGTATACGTATTTACAGAACGCTATGCATATCTTTACTATAAAATATACAGTAATAGAACACAATAGGTACACTTTATAGAAACAGAGAACATTAACTGGGTTTCCATCATTCTCTGTTTCTACACCTATTGTGTTCACCTGTTCCTTGTTTAATTAATCCGGGCAAGTTAATCCACTGAAAATATTTGTTTGTTTTGGTAATCTTCAAACAGAGTCTGACCAATCGTGTTTGGATTTCCACAAACTTGAAATTATAAAATGACATTTCCAAATCAGTGACTTACTTATGTACTTATTCAGCCGCATGTTTAGTGCTGTACTTCAGTAAATGATTAAAACATTCGATGATCTAGAACAGGGATCGCCAAACTTGTTCCTGGAGGGTGTTCTGCAGATTTTAGCTCCAACCCTAATCAAACACACCTGAACAGGCTAATCAAGGTCTTACTAGGTATACTTGAAACACCCAGGCAGGTGTGTTGAGGCAAGTTGGAGCTAAACCCTGCAGGGCACCGGACCTCCAGGAACAAGATTGGTGACACCTGACCTTGAATGAGAAAAAAATAAACATAAAATATATCCATATAAATAATTTGCTAAATGAGCCATACAGGCCATAATTCATTAATTAAATTTCCTTCAGCTTAGTCCCTTATTTATCAGGGGTCACCACAGCGGAATGAACCACTAACTATTTCAGCATATGTTTTACACAGTGGTTGCCCTTCCAGCTGCAACCCAGTACTGGAAAACACCTATACACTCTCACATTCACAAACACACACAGACTACGGCCAATTTAGTTCATCCAATTCATCTATAGTGCATGTCTTTGTACTGTGGGGGAAAGCGGACACGGTGTCACAATCATAAGCGATCTAGTCCATGTAGATCACTGGTAAACACGCAGATCGGTTTAGAACTACAAATCCGCCATTATGTGGACTACAGATGCAGTCATGCACTGCTCACACGCACCTGTTCTGGATTCCGCTGACTGCACACACACACACACAGCCGGAGTATCTTTATGGACTGATTACATTGACTTTAAATACAACGCGCGCACATACACACATCTTGGCTGAGTCTTTTGTTATGTGAATGGGATGCTGACAACGGAGTGCAGATCCAAATGCAGGGTTTATTAGGAGAATAGTCAGGCAAGCAACAGTCAACACAAGAGCAAACAGATGTAAACAGGAAAATCCAGAGTTGTGGTCAATAAAGAGGCAGATGGTCAAAGGCAGGCAGCAGACAGGAATAAACAATAAAACAAAGTGAGGGTCAAACACAGCAAGACAAGGCAAAGGAAACTGTTCACAGTAGAGTTGAGCAAGACTCAGCCAAGACGTGTGTGTGCGCTGTATTTAAAGTCCATGTAATCAGTCAATAACAATCCTCTGGCTGTGTTTGCAGTCAGCGGAATCCGGAACAGGTGCGTGTGAGCAGTGCATGACTGGAACTGTAGTCCATATAATGGCGGATTTGTTGTTCTATATCGATCTGGGTGTTTACCAGTGATCTACAAGGATTAGATCGCTGATGATTGTGACACACGGGAAGAAAATGCAAACTCCACACAAAAAATGCCAACTGGCCCAGCCGGGACTTGAACCAACAACCTTCTTGCTGTGAGGCAATCGTACTGAGCCACCTTGTTGTTCCTTGGTTTCATTTAAAAACTAAAAATAATCCACCTGTGGGTTTCTATATATATTTATTTATTTTATTTTATTCAATGCTACATGCTCTTGTAACTGCTTGTGAAAATGACTTGCAGTTTCTAAACGAACATTGTATGTACTCCACTTTTTAAAGGGTTAGTTCACCCAAATATTTAAATAGTTATTAATTACTCACCCTCATGTCTTATCCATATATATCTACTGTATAATTTCTCTCCTTCCATAATGTCTGCAGCCCAGTTTGGTGCTAACGCCATCCTGGGAGTGTCTCTTGCCATCTGCAAGGCTGGTGCGGCAGAAAAAGGCGTCCCCCTGTACCGTCATATTGCTGATCTGGCAGGAAACACAGAACTAGTGCTGCCAGTTCCTGTAAGAAAACTCATTACTCTGTTTCATGACTTCAGTGCGCAAGATAATAATTCAGCACTGTTGGTATTTTCTCTTGATTATTTGTGGAAATGAACTGACTAAGCACATCATCTCTGTCATCTGTCAGGCGTTTAACGTGATCAACGGAGGCTCACATGCTGGAAACAAACTGGCCATGCAGGAGTTCATGGTTCTTCCAGTGGGTGCGGAGTCTTTTCGTGACGCGCTGCGGGTCGGGGCTGAACTTTACCAGACCTTGAAAGGTGTCATCAAGGAGAAATATGGCCAGGATGCCACCAATGTCGGGGACGAGGGAGGTTTCGCGCCAAATATCCTGGAGAACAGTGAAGGTGGGATGTGAAAGTTGTTGTTAAATATGAAGTGCGTTTACAAGAAAATATGCTTTCAGTCGTACGCGGTTAACAATTTCCTGTAGATTCTACACGACCTGACAAAAGTATTGTCGTCAATCCTAGTTGTAAGAGGAACAAATAATAACTTGACTTCTAGTTGATCATTTGGAAAAGTGGCAGAAGGTAGATTTTTTGGATGAATCATCTGTTGAACTGCATCCCAATCATCACAAATACTGCAGAAGACGTATTGGAACCCGCATGAATCCAAGGTTATCAAAGAAATCAGTCAAGTTTGGTGAAGGAAAAATCATGGTTTGGGGTTACATTCAGTATGGAGGTGTGCAAGAGATCTGCAGAGTGAATGGCAACATCAACAGCCTGAGGTATCAAGACATTTGTGTTGCCTATTACATTACAAACCACAGGAGAGGGTAAATTCTTCAGCAGGATAGCGCTCCTTCTCATACTTCAGCCTCCACATCAAAGTTCCTGAAAGCAAAGAAGGTCAAGGTGCTCCAGGATTGGCCAGCCCTGTCACCAGACATGAACATTATTGAGCATGTCTGGGGTAAGATTAAAGAGGAGACATTGAAGATGAATCCTGATGAACTCCTGCAAGAACGCCTTCTTTGTCATTTCAGATGACTTTATTATTATGTTATTTGAGTCATTGCAGAGATGTATGGATGCAGTCCTCCAAGCTCATGATGGAGTCAGACACAATATTAACTCTTTTTCTACTTTATATTCTATACTGTACAGTTTTTCTGTTAAGTAACAAGACTTTTGTCTCAGCAAAGTCAGACCTTACTGTCCTAATTAAATAATTAAAAATCAAGGCATGACCATATTTTATTGTGGTAAAATAAGCGTAATCTAGAGGCCTTTGCCTTTCATATTAGCCACTTCTGATACCAAACGATCAACTAGAAGTGAAGTTTTTATTTGCCGTTTCAAAACCTTGCATAGACGACAAGACTTTTTTCAGGTAGTGTACAGTAACTTACTGGCAGCAGTTTGTTAGTAACTTAAAAGTATTGTACTTACATTTACAGCACCATTTATTTTGCCGTGTATGTATTTACAGAATGCTATGTATATCTATACTGTAAAATATACAGTAATAGAACACAATAGGTATACTTTATAGAAACAGAGAACATTAGCTGGGTTCCTATCATTCTCTGTTTCTATACATATTGTGTTCACCTGTGCCTTGTTTAATTTCTCATGTATTCTGTGTACTTGTAGCTCTCTGCTTCCTCTTTTGTTATTGATTCAGCTTGTTTATTTTTCTGTAAATAAAGGGCTACTTTTACACACACAAAAATAAATAAAATAAACAGTAATTCTCACGATGCAGCTTTACAATGCAGTAACATACTGTGGTACAGTAAAACAGTTCATATTACTGTTAAATACTGTGTAATTTCCAAAAATCGCTAACAGTATAATTCAATGCTACATGCTCTTTTCTTGTAACGGTTTGCGAAAATGACTCGCAATTTCTAAATGAACATTGTTTTAAAGGGGTTAGTTCACCCAAGAATGTCAATTCTGTTATTAATTACTCCTTAATTATCGGGATAAGTTTGACAATGCAATTTTATTGTGTTGTCTCCTCTGTATCATTCTCACAGCGCTTGAGTTGATAAAGACAGCCATAGATAAGGCCGGATTCACAGATAAAGTTGTGATCGGGATGGATGTAGCAGCGTCTGAGTTTTACAGTGAAGGGAAGTACGACCTTGACTTCAAGTCGCCTCCAAATGCAGACAGACACATCAGCAGCGACGAGCTTCTAGAGATCTACCAGACGTTCATCAACGACTTTCCGGGTAAATTGTAAACGCAGTAAAATGTACAGATTTTGACATTTAAATATTTAAGTTTTTTACATTTATTTACAGTCTTGAGTTGCATTATGGGATGTTAATCTCTGCTCTGTCGACTTTTGATGTTGAAAATTTCTACACTTTAACAAAGTGACTTTTATTGACATTTTAGTAAGAAATAATAAATATATAGAGAGAAATAAATCTGTTATTACAAGAGTTTATTAGTTTATTACAAGGTTTTTGTACCTTAATATACAACACCAACCCAGACAATATATCACTTTCAACTACTAAAAATGTTCATCAACTTTTCAAGGTTAAAAGTTGTTGGAAGAAAGATTGAAGTACCATAATGCAGTTCAAAAGCATAAATAAAAACATGAAATACAGAAAACTGCTAATTTACGGATATTTTTCAGTGTACTATGCTTCATTAATAAGTTTAAAACTTGTATAGAGCATGTTCACTTCAGAAAATAGTTATGCAGACACATTTTCCATGTAGTTTTTCTTTGGAGATTTCTTTTTTAGTCTTCTTGAAAGCATTAGAAGCCATAAACAAAACAACCTGCTCAAATAAATTCCAACATTACACATTTTGATTGTTGTTTTACAAGGATTGATTTGTGGCTGAACTTGTTTCAGTAGAGTACAGTAAATAATATAACTGTCGAATGTCTGATAATCAAAATGTCAGATAATAAAAATTCTCTAGTTCACTGCATGTATTTGTTCATATTTCATTAATGGATCATTCTGAAGCACACTGTCAATTTATTCTGTCAATTTATACAAGGCTACTAGTAGTTTACACAACTGTTTCTACAGATACGCACCCAGGTATCAGTTCAATACTCTGTATCGGCCGATAACCTGAGCTTAGATATTAGAATCGGTATCGGGAAGAGTAAAAGGGTATCGGAACCAGTGCTGAGGGTAATGCATTACAAGTAACGGAAGTTATGTAATACCAAAGTCCCTTTAAGGCAAGTCATTTTACTCAGCGGCCATCTTTGAAACACCTCTCGGGCAGTATGCTCGGGCATCCTGTCTGAATAGGGAAACATCAAATTCTCCAAAACTGCTTGCCAAGCTTACGATTACATTTCATATTAGGAATCACCAAAAAAAATAAACAACAGCTGTCTATTTAGTTTCATTTCTAAACATCCAAGTCACACAAAATCTGCAGAAACTCACATCTGGTCCGAGCTGTGCTCCCGAGTATCATGTCTAAAGCGATAGATGATTGGCTCCTGTACTAGAAGGCGGGCTTTATTCGCCATGTAGCGATCGATGATTGGCTTCTGTACTAGTAGGTGGGGCTTTATTCACCATATTCACCACGAGTGACATGTCTTGTGTATTCTATAGTTTTTGGTACTATGAATTTTCTATGTAATGCCACAGTCACTCTAGAGTGTGAGCTTGCGAAATTCTGTCGTACGGTGCTGCGAAAAGGGGCAGGATAAAACAAGATGATTAGACATTTAAAAAAGCAAGCGATTGGTCCATATTTAAAATTTCAGTCTAGAGAGGTCATGTTTTGATCCTCGATGGGTCTTATACTGTCAAGTGATGCGATTTCGCAAGTCAGAGTTCACCAAGCTTGAACTTTGCAATGCAGCGAACTGCGAAACTTGCCGCAACAGCTTGCCTTTCCGATCTGACGCATTCGCGTGCGTATGAATGGAAGTCTATGGGGAGAAAAGTCCAGAGTGACCGCAGCGTAACGAGTGAGGTAACGCATTACGCAGTACGTTACTTTTCAGTTTAATTAATTAGCTTTAAAAAAGTAATTGCTGAATTAAAAAGAGCGTCGTCACGTTAAATCCTGCACTGGATTTTTCCGAAAGTTCTCATTAATCTGAACCCATGGACTATGAGTTGTTCATGGACACATCACTGATACAAACTTTCATTAATCTGTATATATGGCTATAGCTCTGGGCTCAGAAAGTTACTCAAGCATCGGAACACATTACTTACTTCAAAAAGTAATCCAACTAGTTACTTTTTTGGGAGTTACTCAATATTGTAATGCATTACTCTATGATAAGTAACTTTCCCTAACACCGATTGGAACATCCCTACTGTACATACCAGCAAATTTGACCTCAAGATATTCTGTCATATGTTTGCTTCTGTCGAAATTGACAGTGGTGTCCATCGAGGACCCGTTTGATCAGGACGACTGGCCCGCTTGGACTAACATGACAGGCTCGGTGGGGATCCAGATCGTTGGCGACGACCTGACTGTCACAAACCCAAAGAGGATAGAGAAGGCAGCAGAGGACCGTGCGTGCAACTGCCTGCTGCTGAAGGTCAACCAAATCGGCTCCGTCACAGAGGCCATCCAAGCGTGAGTGGCTGAAAACTACAGTCAGGAAATTTAGTTTAGTATCAGCATTATCTCACTTTTTAATGGGGTTTCCTTCAGATGTAAGCTGGCTCAGGCTAACGGATGGGGTGTGATGGTCAGCCATCGCTCTGGAGAAACAGAAGACACTTTCATCGCTGATCTAGTGGTGGGACTCTGCACTGGACAGGTACACATTTCACCATTTAAACAGTTAGAAGATTTTGCTTTATTTATTAAAGGTTCTGTGAAGTGCTTTGAAATGTGCAGTTTTATTGGATGTTTGACGTAATCTCAACTGAAACATGAAGAGAGGGTGGGACAATATAGCTCCTCCCCTTTTTAAAAAGCAGCCAATAGTGTTTTGTTTTATCACAGCTCTGCCAGTGAGAGTGGTTGAGCTCAACGCATCAAATGAAAAGCAAATGAGAAGCATCTTGAAGGGGGCGGGGCATGACAGATACTAGAGAAAATTTGATTGGTCAAGATTTGGTGAGAAACTAAAGTATAAGGTGACGTGAAGTGACAAAGTGCAAGCTTTACATGTTTACATCGGGTTTATATTTCCTAGGTGAAGTTTATTTTTAAACTAATTTCGAGAGGATCACTTGCTTATGATTGCTTGTGGCTGGTCCCGCATGATCCAATTTATGATCCACCAATCAGACGATTCCGAAGCCGCTATAAATACCCTAAGTTCCGTATAACAGCCATCTTTGTTCTGAAGAATCCCCCCTTCCACCCCTACTCCTCCTCCTTTCCTAGAAGGGTGGCACGGTGGCCCAGTGGTTAGCACTGTTGCCTCATAGCAAGAACATCACTGGTTTTAGTCCTTACCAAGCCAGCTGACATTTCTGTGCGAAGTTTACATGTTCTCACCGTGCTCACGCGAGTTTCCCCTGGGTTCCCCGGTTTCCTCCCACCGTCCAAATACATGCAACTTAAGTTAATTGACTAATCCAAATCGGCACCATAGACATGCTCCTAGAAAGTAGTTATCTCTTAAGAGCAATCACTATCTGTTCATTAGCTACTACAGCAGGGGAGTTCTCGAGATCTACCTGAGCTCAAACTCCCCTCTCGCCTTGCAAACAGGAGGGAGCCCCGGGCTCGGGGATCTTATGAGCTCAGGGCTCTCTCCTGGGACAGCATTCCAAACAAGCTTTATAATCAATCATCAGCTAAGCGTGAACTTTTGAAATGCAAAATTTGGAGCGCACAAACATATAGATGTCCTCAAAACTCACTGACTGAAACTAACATGTAAATTTTTTATTTTAATTTCATGGGAAATTAATTGTTTGCTTGTTTCATGAAACTATCATAGAATCATTAGAGTTGATTTGCTGTACAAATGTTAACTTCGTCATTCTTTATTTTTCAGATAAAGACAGGAGCTCCGTGTAGATCTGAGCGTCTCGCCAAATACAACCAACTAATGAGGTAAGAGTGCGTTCAGTTTTGTTAGCAATGCTGTAATTGTTGTTATTGGCAATAAAAAGGAAACGCTAAGCAAGAAATGTAATGTTCTAAGCATTCAGACGATAAAATAAATAAATAAATAAGGAAAGACAATGACAAGTTGATATTTTGTAGGTCAATATGGCTAAAAACTATACTCTTATTCTGTCATAATAATTAAGGAATTTTGCTGCTCTACCACAGTAGACCATACTATACTATAATGAGAGTATGGTTCGTAGCCATTTTGAGCTAGAAAATAGCAGTTTTTAATTTTCTGTCCGTCTTAGTAGAGAATGTAATAACAGCAGAGTCAAGCTTTGAATAGGAAAATGATCAAAACTTTTTTATTTTTAGATTTTTTTTATACAAGATGCTAATGGTCTAATCTAATTCAATGATTTATGCTAAGCTAAGCTAAAAGTACTCCCACCAGACACAGAAATCGACTGAATGAATTAAAAAATGATAAAACTCAACTGTTTAACGCTACATTGTAAAAAAAACATCCTGGTTGCCTTAAATTTTTATTGCCTTTAAATATTTTATAGAGAAACATTGTAGCAACACTCTGGCAAACAACCCTTGACTTTAACATGGAAACAAATTGTAAAAGCCTTTGGTTTTAATCTTGCGTCAGTCTTTTTTGGGTGAACTGTCCCTTTAATACAAAATATGGGGTTTTAATGGGAGTTAAACATTGCATTTCTTGCCATTTTCTCTTATTTTAGAAATATTTTATAGAGAAACATCATGACAACACTCCGGCAACCAACCATAGACTTTACCATGGAAACACAATCTAAATGGTTTCAATCGTGCATCAGTCTTTTAACAGAACATGACTCAACTAAACTCGACTCTTGTACTTAAACCATCTGTAAAACAGCAGCGTCCATAAAAAGAAGCAATAATTACTCTGATAAGTACTGTTGATTAGAGACTTCCAGCTCTTTCTCAGTCACATCCCATATAATTAATCCATGTCCATCTCCGTCTGTTTTTTCTGCCTTCCAGGATTGAAGAGGAACTGGGAGATCAGGCTCGATTCGCCGGGCACAACTTCAGAAACCCCAGCGCTCTGTGATACCGACATCAACACACTGAAAAAAAAAAATCTCACAACTGACAAACAGAGTATGTACTGCACTGAAGCGACCGACTACCCTTGATCATCCCCTAAATCATTCAAAAACAGCACTATTTGCACTGATATACAAAACAACGACTTACTCAGACACTTGAAATACGTATTTAAACGGAACTGGACTGCGGACAGGCTTGGATAGACCAAATATTATGCACAGGGGATCCTGGACAGACCAATATGTTATGCACAAGAGAATTACTTGATGAAAAAAAGGGTGGATATGCATGCGTATGATTTAGAAAACAGACCTTGAGATTAACAAGATGGATTTGAACTCAGATGGAATATAGGTTTATTATAATCAGGTGCAATCTTTCAATTTAAGCTTAAGATTTAGATGTGAACAATATATGTACAGTAAGAATATTGCAACATAATTAATGAAATAAATACAGTGTAATTTTTACGGTTCATTGCATGAGAACTAGGCAAAAAATACATCGATTTTTGAAAAAAGAGAGGATTAAAAGGGAAGTAGTTAGAGGAATGTTTAGAAGGTGTAGGATTCTGCTAAATTGAATAGATTGTAGTGTTCAGATTCGTGGTTGAGATTGATAAACATGTAAGGGCGAGTAGACTTTACTCTAAAGAACAGTTTACGAAGTTTGCCCAGGGCATTAGATGCTTTTCAATCAAACAATACACTCTTTCTTATGCTGTTATTTGTGTCCATCTTTGACCCAAAAGCATGCTGAGGAAAAACTGTTATTCCAATAAAATAAAATAAAATAAAATAAAATAAAATAAAATAAAATAAAATAAAATAAAATAAAATAAAATAAAATAAAATAAAATAAAATAAAATAAAATAAAATAATTCAAATTAAAATAAAATGTAAAAAATGCAAATAAAATAAAAATGTACTTAAATATAAAGTGTTTTACTCATTTCAGTACAAAAAAAAGATAAATATTGTGTAAAATATATATTTGTTTCCACAAAAATGCTTCATTATTTAAAACACCACCAAGTCTCTTTATATCTTTCTCACTGAGCGAAAAATATGTCATATTATGTGACGTTATTGTTGTCTGAAGCATCATAGATCAAGAGAGCCAAAAAAATCTAATAAATAATAACAAATATATAATAAAATAAAGATATATAGAATAAAAAAGAGAATGAAGCAAAATGTAAGCTCACACGTCACTTCTAATACTCATTAATATAACATATAATATAACAAATACATAAGTTGTCACTCATCCGCCTGATTTTCTCATGCAATGACTCTTAAAATGTACTTAGATCTTTTCTTTTACCCTGGATCTTCATTTCAAAGGGGAAGTGGATCATTTTTTGCCACCTTATATTAAAACAACTGAGCCATTATTAGGTGTGATAGTTAGCAAGCTCATAATCATATTTTGAACATTGAGGGGATTTATATTTTATATGTTTAATAATAATAATAATAATAATAATAATAATGTAAATGGTACCATATTCTCCATTCAAAAAGTCAACATTTGAATAAAACAAAATCTGGTTGTTTGGACATCATTGGACATTCCAGTCGATCTTTCTCTAATAAAACATAACATTAGCTATGTTTCCATCCACGTGTTTTAGTTTATACTATTTATTTATGTGCATTTTCAAAACCTAAGAGCATCTTGGCGTTTTCATCAACCGTTTTTATGCGCATATCCAAAATGGGTATAAAACGGTTAATGGAAACGCAAGATGTGCTTACGTTTTGAAAATGCGCATAAATGAGTAGTATAAACTTTTTATTTGATGCGCATAAACTACGATGGAAACACTTTTAACGAACAAATTTCAGTATGCGCATTAAAAAAGTCATTCGATTTTGTTGTAAGAGATCAGCCGTTTCAGTATTAGTGATATTATAGTATTAATTACCTCCAGAACTGTCAAGAGCGTCTGTTCTCCAACGTTCCTAACGTTCATTGCACATCGGCATATGTCTTCTGAGGCGCAAGTCATTTATAAAAAAAAAAAATTGTAAAAAAGATTCACGCAGCTTCTATCGCCACAAATTACGTTTTTAATTTTAATATTTGGCGCCAGTTAATCTGGAAGTGTCGATTTTCACTCATTGGATGGAAACGCTGCTTTATTCACACGTCTTTATGTCATATTTCTGTTTTCCGCATAAAATAATATAAAAAATAATATAATTCGCATCTTTGGATGGAAACTAAGCTACTGTCTTATATTGAATGTTTTGCCATTTCAAAAATCACACCTTTCACTGTATCATAGATATATAAACTAGATATTGCATACGGGCCCTGAGCATGCGTCAATACCAGGACAAAAGTCATTCACCAGCACTTAGTCAAGACTAAAGCCAATGTGAAGATGCTGGACTTTTGCGCTGCGAACAGGTGTAGTAACGAGCAAACAAAGCATAAACGTATACATTTCATTGGTACGATTTCGTTTTGTACGATTTTGTATGTTATGAACTTTTGTGTTCAACAAGTAACGTTATTGATGATGATAATACAGTCACCTACGGCACTGACCAAAGGCAAAGTAGCACCAACTTGCACAAAATTTTAGGCTTATGCTAGTTTTTTTTTTTAATAAAATTAGCAATGTAAATAAAATATGAGAGGACGCTACGAAACTTGTATTATTGTCGCCTAAGTGAAGTAACCGCTTGTTATTTTATAATTATTTTTGCGGGGTTTTCAACTTTAATTGATAGGACAGTAGAGAATATTGACAGTAAAGTGTGGGAGCAGAGAGAGGGGAAGGATTGGCACAGGACCACAAGGCGGGAATCGAACTCGGGTCGCCGGAGTGCACATGTCGACACACTAACACCGACTAACCACTAGTTTTTGAAGTAACTTATAAAGGGTGGCTGATAACATAACAGTGGCTGCGCCTCAATGTGCATACTTTCCACCCTAAATTATTGAATATTACAAATGTCATGTACCCTGCGCTACCCTGTACCAAAATGGCGGCTCTATTGACGCATTCCTTCTCAAAGACAACAGTCTAACTGTAGACAACATCTAATGTAAATATCTATGTCAGTGTACAACTTTCTTCAACATGAATGCTAAACCCCGCCTATTTCAATGGCATGCATTTGGGGGCGTGTCTACCTGTCCGGCACCAGAAATGACGCACTTCTCCTGCAAAATGACTGATCTGAGTCCAGTTCTTTAGGAAGAGAGACGCAACGATCACAATGACAGATCTGATTCAACAACTCGCACACAAACACACTCACTCACTCACTCACTCACTCACTCACATTTGTGTAGCAACGTTCCACCAACGCACACGACTGTGTTTCTTTTCTCGTCGTTTTATTCGTCTCTTTCCCTTTGTGTGGTTATGACTCGGCTTGTTCCCCCTTTCCTGAACTCCTCTTCCTCCCTGATGACTTCTCTTTTCATCATTTTGTGGGATTATTGTGGCGAAAGAAAGATGGAGGAAAAAAAAAACATGACAAATCTGTCAAAGAATAGTGTTATGGAATATTAAAGCTGTCATTACTTTCGTCAACATCGAGTCTCCAAGTGTGTTTTCTTCTCTTCTTTAAAAGCAAAGGATGGTTATATAGGTTTTCAACATCAAGACTGAGCCGATAAACGATATTATATCGAATCACGATAAAATTTATGTCGATAACAATGATAAGCTCTGGACTTTTTTTACTCTATAATGATCTACGAGCCAATCACACAGCAGAAATGTGCAACAATGAGAATCTAGAAGGGTTTTGATATTAGAGACATTAGAGCATCGAATTTTCGGCCGCCATTATAGCACCGAAAATTATGAGCCACCGCAAAATAGATTATGCTATTTTATACAACAGTTCTGTCTGGTTGTGAAATCTGATTGGCTGATAGCAGTGTGATATTCTGTGTATTACTCCGCCCACATAGAGTGACAGCAGATCAATAAACTCATGGCAGTTTGACAAATATTGCAGCTGCAAGACAACAATGTGCTTTTAAGGCTTTTTAGTCGAGAATATAGTTGTTTAGATTGCAACTATACAGTTTATTTATAAGGATAGAGCCTATTTTAAGTATTTATTATTTCTGAGAGAGAGAGTCGGCGTCCATTAGCCAAAGACGGTTGACGTGATCTATCCACAAGATGGCGCCAGGACTGCATAATAAGCCCTTGCTTAGAAGATTAAAACGTGATGCATGATTTCTAACTACAGCTGATCAAATGATTATTAAACTCTCTCTCTTTTGTATAGATTGCAACTACGCAGTTTATTTGTAAGGACAGTGCCTATTTTAATAGTTACTTTCCTATCCCAGTTCTCAAGTGTTATTTAGAGACCTTAACCCCAAACACCCCCTCCTTATCACAAACACAACAGCAGTCTGGTAGTGACTGCGCAGCTATTTTCCGGATTCATTATTGTGATATCTCGATTGCAACACTGTAAGAAGATATCTCTGTAGACTGATGCCATTTCATGTCAAGTTCAGCCTTACAATTTTAAAATATCAACAAAAATCACCAGTTTTTTTACATCACTTTATACATTACGCTTGAGAATCATTTAAATACTAGCTCTTAAGTGACAATGGTGAATTAGTAACGGCTTCTGCTGTTTTGACGTCTGCAGATGTGGATGAATGGCCGAAGAAAGTAGTTCCTAATACAAAAGGGTTTTTAGACTCTCAGTGTTTGATTTTCTTTTTTTATATACACGATTGTGCCGTCAAACTGTTGTATAAACGCCATATTACACGAATAGCAGTGCGATATGGCTGTATATTAGCACTGGTGGGACGCTAACGCACGCCTTCCACCAGTGCTGATATACAGCCATATCGCACTGATACTCGAGTGATATTGGTCATTAATGGACCCTCTCATTATTGTGGCTTCAGTTGTTGTTGGGATACTCTTTTAAACGTGGAAGCATCTGATATCGAAATATATATCGTTATTATTTAATATGGAAAATAATAAATCGAGATTTCATTTTTGCCATATCGCTCAGCCCTAATCAAGACATTCATTTATAGATCATTAAAGGGTTAGTTCACCCAGAAATGTACATTTACTCACCCTCAAGTGGTTTCAAAGAGCTTTAAGAGTTTCTTTTTCCTGTTGAACACCAAAGAAGAAATTTCGAAGAAAGATTAAAAACTGTAACCATTGGCTATTTGCGCGTTAATAGATGGGTGAACCTTTTGGGATTACACGCTTGATTGATGATGATGAGCAGGAGGAATCTGTTAGGTTGTAATAATTCTTGTAATAAACCCATTTCCCCATCTTTCTGAATGTAAAGTCTACTTTACTACATCCAATCAGCTTGCAGTAAAGAAAAAAACAAGCCACGCCCACTGTTTTCTCATTGAATATTCTGTTTCTCTATGAACTGCATCACAATATAAAACAATAACAGTCGCAACTCCCAGTTCAAGTGGACTTAAACACTAGTGGGTTTTGGTTTTAAAATGACGTCTTTGAACAAAAACATTTATTTTGGCGTTTTTACTGCGTTTCAGAAAATATCTGCATTATAAAACATAAAATGCATGATGCGTGACCATTTTCGCTCACTGGTCAACAGAGCCTTTAGTATTTTCAAAATCTTTAGTTTTTGCAGGTTGAAGATGCTGGAGCAGTGAACGCATTTAAAGACCGCATGAACTTTCTGTATAATGACGCAGTTCCTAGAAAAATTGAGAAAACTGTGGGCGTGGCTTGTTTTTTTTCTACTGCGAGCTGATTGGATATTTTTCATTCAGAAAGATCTGGAAAATGGGG